>NC_137694.1:104015211-104043292 GCF_964034855.1 Anser brachyrhynchus
CTCTTCTCTTCTCTTCTCTTCTCTTCTCTTCTCTTCTCTTCTCTTCTCTTCTCTTCTCTTCTCTTCTCTTCTCTTCTCTTCTCTTCTCTTCTCTTCTCTTCTCTTCTCTTCTCTTCTCTTCTCTTCTCTTCTCTTCTCTTCTCTTCTCTTCTCTTCTCTTCTCTTCTCTTCTCTTCTCTTCTCTTCTCTTCTCTTCTCTTCTTCTCTTCTCTTCTCTTCTCTTCTCTTCTCTTCTCTTCTCTTCTCTTCTCTTCTCTTCTCTTCTCTTTCTCTTCTCTTCTCTCTCTTCTCTTCTCAGGTTATCTTTTTTGTTATCAGTTGCTTAACCTACAAAGTCTGTTTTCTCCTCTCTCACAATTAATGTTTGTCCCAGTCTTTAAATATTTCATCAACCCTCCTCCTCCTCATAAATTATATTAATAGAGCACTAGTTTGTCCCTTAATCTATCTTTCAATTCCTGAACAGAGTATTAGTGCCTTTATCTGCAATTTATCTCAGTTAATGAGTTTTACTTCAAGAATAAAAACAGTCCAGTAAATTCTGGACTTAATCTTCTACTTTCTCCTAAGGGCTTCCCCATCATACTTTCCTGCCTGTGTTTCTCTTTGCTTTTATTCTTTTTTATATTATTAATTTTTTTATATATATTTCTTTGACTTTCTCAAGAGAAAAAAAAAATTACCTAGGAACACCTTTCACAATTGTCAGTGCAAATGTGGCTAAAATTAATTATGAGCTAGCAACTGTAGGTGTAAGATTGATCACCACTCTCACTGGTACATAGAATAACTTAAACATACTTATTTAAAATAGAAAATTATGATTTAAACAAACAAACAAAAATGCTGAAAGAAAATTCTTCTAAGCAGTTCTGGCTTTCCTTTCTTTTATTTTAAACATACATTCTAAATAACATTTTCTTACTTGTAACAATCTGCCTGGTCCCTGCTCTAAATTGCAATGGCTCTGTGTAAGCAGAGCTAGAAATTTTTGCTAATAATTATTGCTAAAAACTTGAAGGTAGAAGTCCAAATGGCTATGATTGTTATTCTCCATCATCTGAGTCAGTGTGAAAGAGGAATTACTCAGATTTCCTCTGTTGGTGGAGAAATAAATGCTAAGACTTGTGACATTACAATGTTTAGTAGGTGATAATAAAAAGGCCTCCTTTTGTTCATGCCTTGTGAATTTAACACCCATAAAGGCATTTTTGTAAAAAGCAGTTTCACAGAAAACAGTTCCTTTTGATTGGAACTATCATGAGACTACATAAGTAACATCTGTAATCAGAGAACCAAACAAACCTCTTTCTTCAATATGATATTTTCTCCTGTTTCAAAGTGTTTTCAGGAGATGAAGGAAGTGACAAGCCCATTTCATGGGCTCTATGCCTATCTTTCCAGTAGTACCTATATATATATAAATTTTCTGACAATGACGTTAAAAAAAATATGCCAGTTACACTAAAATCTGTCATCAAATTCTTTGCAAATAACAAGAATAACAAATGCATTAACTGACAGGACTTTTAATCTATTCACTAAATCAATTCACTTTTCTTACCTACCACAACAAGCCTGGTGCAATCACCAAATTAAACTCCAGTGTAAGAACACAGTGATAGAAGCAGCAGCTACCATCCCTCTCCTGAAAGGGTATCAGTTCTCATCTAGCTAGTGTTCTGTTCCTAGCTCTACCATGCTAGAATCCTGCATCTACTTTGGCTAGAAATCAGCACATTTTTTTATTAGCAGTTGTTTGAACATTTGCTTAGATGACAGATAAGAGAAATGGAAGAAAGCTCCTCCTTCACATCCATAACACAGGCAAATACAGTAGAATATGTTCTAAAGCTTTGCCACTTACTGATTTGGCTGTACTTGTTTTAAACAGGAGTGCAAAAATGTCAAAATAGTTGTGTTGGTCATATTGAAAGGTTCCACTAAACTAACACCGTATCTCTGCATTCATAAAGAATAAATGTCAAGTGAAGACCATAGAACTAATGAAGGCATGTAGAAGTTACTTTCCTAAACCGCTTTTATCTCCAGCAGTTTTCAGTTCAGGTACTATAGGAAAATTGAAGGATCATTTATAGTTTTGTCCTACATTAACCTACGTGATCTCACACCAGATCCACATAAACATTTAGTTTACAAATATGCTTAGTAATACAAACTTCTTTTTCTCCTTTATGTCGGTAGACACAGATTTAACAATTACTCTTATCTGCCTTTTGCCAAGATAATCAAACCTTTATCACCTTTTATTGGTTGTTCCAGAATTCTATTCTGTAATGAATTAATATCCTAGAGTAACAAACAAAGGGACAAAAGAAACTTACCAAGCACTGTCAGCTGGGTGCCCTTTCCAAACTGTGGTGGTGAGTTTGCACAGTATTTTGAAGTACCACTAAAAAGTGCCACTAAAAGCTATCAACTGCACATAAAACCTATAAAGTATCAGGATATATCATAACTTTTGTTAGATCAGACACTGAAGGGACCATTATGCTGTCATTTGTGTTAGAAAAATACTATACTTTTTCTGAAAAATGTGTTGAAATAGGTTGAATATTACTTCAGGAGATACTGTATCTAGTGAACCCAGCCTCTCTAGGAAGTAACTCTTTCCACCTCTGTATTCTACTTCTCAGTTTCAGAATTCAATCTGAGAAAACTTTTGTAAATAAGAGAGAAACAGTGAATCTATCTTCTTTCTGCCATCACTAAGCTGTGCTAATGAAGACTTGAGTTTCTGTAACTCACCCATCTGCCCATTCTACGCTTAGTTTTCCTGTCTTCCCCCCTGCCCAATCTTCACACAACTCTTCAATTTTCTCTTACAAAAAACTCCACTGTCATGGATTTGTTAAAAGTACAGGCTTCTTTTCCTTACCTAGTACTGTTACGTGGGTCCCAGGACCAAACTCAACTGAATATGTATCACGGTACTACAGAGGCTCTCTCAAAATATGCCCCTCCCCATAACAAAAAGGGGACAGAGTAATATGACTACACCATGTGAAAAATCCAGAGAGGAGACAGAGACTGAGGCTAGCAGGAGAACGTGCAAGAATGCTAATAGAGCTAACAAGTAGGCCACAGAATCTGCTTCCCAGAAAGAAGTTATATAAATGCTGTTTTGTTGGAAACTGAAAACTAGACTGGACAACATCTGAAGGAGTATCCTGTTGGATATGTTGTCAAAAGGATAATGTGGGATTGGGAGGTAGTTGTAGCCTTCTTGTGGCCTCCTTCCTAGGAGTCACTTACCTGATTTGGTACTGTTTCCCAGCAGGAGCAGTGCTCATAAGCCTGTCAAAATTACTTTTTTTTTTTTTTCTCATGATAATATTGTATTCATTTTTCCTCAAGCCCCAGCCTGACAGAATCTTCCAGGACCTCATGGGAGAGCAGAAAGACATTGCAAGAAGCAGTATGGTTCCCATGTGGCTATTTATTAATGACCACAAACCTACTGATTTCTGTACAGAGGATGTCCTGTTTGAGACTGTCCTGTCATGTTGGAAATATCTACAGATCACTGATGGACTGAGCAAAATGTTTTTTTCTACTTACAAAGTCTTCAATGACGTCTAGACTACAAACCCTCCCACGTGAAGAAAAACAGGAACATTGCCAGGATTTCATTACAAGACAAAAAAAAAAAAATATATATATATATATATATATATATATATATGTGGGTGACTTCTGGGTATCAAGAGGAGAGAATTCATTATATTTTGTCTACCTGTTCTTGCTGGGTGTACTTGGGAGCTTCAGAATTTATCCCGTCTTAGGGAGGGTTTCTGTAAAGGCCTCCCAGAGGAATGCATCACTCTCCTACCAGTGTTCTTACAATGACTGATTCTGATGCTTCCTTCAGCTCCACTCTCAGTGACCAAGGACAAATTTTAGAAAATGCCAAAGTCTGTGCTTACACTGACTGGACTATAGAAAATGGATGGTCTTGACTGTGTGATCATATTGCAAAGATATCTGGGGAGAATAAAGTGCTTCTGTCCCTCTGTGTGCAGAGCTGTACTATGCTATTTGACTCCTCCAACACATTACCGCACATCAGCCCAGTCCTGTACATATATCTGATGACAAACAGGAAGGGGAGATGGCTGTGATAGGCTGAGAACTAGAAAGACACAGACATGGGTATGAGCACACCACAGAGATGCTAAACGCTAGTAGGAAGGTAAACAGCACAGGTGCAGTGAAAAAAGATGAGTGCAAACTTGTTGTCATGGGATAATTTAGGGGAAAGATAGTTACAAAAAGAAAACACCACCACCACACACACAGACACAGAATACACCAAATACATCAATCAAGCCCTCCATAAAAGCTGTGGCCAGCACCCTGGATGTGGGTAAACATAACACTCACTCCAACTGGTCAATGGGTCTAAGTCCAAGCTGATCACCAGGCTTACAATGCGCACCTCAAGTTGTCTTCTACAGTGTTGGATATCATTAATGTTTTTGCCTGGAAGAGATCTTGTCTCAACTATTTACTGTTCTTTGCCTTAGATGGCTGGCAAAAGTCAGCATTGGTCTTCCTAGTCATGTCACACCAGACTGACCTCTTTGACTTTATCCGTATTTGAAGCCAATTAACAATTGTTACCTGTTACAATCACCTTCTAGCTTCCCACCATGTATATAATAAAGATGAAAACCTTTTAACAGTTTTGGAGGATGCAGTCTGGAACTCTCCCCCATCACAGTGATCTGTGTTTCATTTCTCTGTACTGTATAGAATCATGTAATGAATGAGAACAGGGCAAATGTAGTCAAAGCCTCATTTTGTCTGAGCGGTACTTTCAGGCAGGTTTCACTTTGATACTCTCTGTCAAGGCCTGAGTGTGCCAATAGCCATAATGTACCTTATCACCCTCACCTGGGACCTCTCTCCATGAGCCCAGGATCTCCATTTGAGCTTGGAGCTGGGCCTTCAATTCTTGCCTGAGCCATGTTTTAAGTGTACCCGTATCCATCCTCCTCAGTTGACCTTGGACCTTCGTTGTAGATAGCTTGTTTTCTAGATGGACCTCTCATATGCACACTGTAGCTTTTCTCCAGTCATGTCTTTGGTCCTGTCTCTTGGACAGACCAGCACCATGAGGCCATACACCATGAGACCATGCAGCAGCAATGTGTCCTTATAGCAAAGAATCACAGAATCATAGAATCACAGCATCATCTAGGTTGGAAGACACCTCCAAGGTCACCTAGTCCAACCTCTGACCTAACACTAACAAGTCCTACACTAAACCATATCACTAGCTCTACATCTAAACGTCTCTTAAAGACCTCCAGGGATGATGACTCAACCACTTCCCTGGGCAGCCCATTCCAATGCCTAACAACCCTTTCAGTAAAGAAGTTCTTCCTAACATCCAACCTAAACATCCCCTGGAGCAACTTTAGCCCATTCCCCCTCATCCTATCACCAGGCATGTGGGAGAATAGACCAACCCCCACCTCGCTACAGCCTCCTTTAAGGTACCTATAGAGAGCGATAAGGTCGCCCCCTGAGCCTCCTCTTCTCCAGGCTGAACAATCCCAGCTCCCTCAGCCGCCCTTTGTAAGACTTGTTCTCCAGACCCCTCACCAGCTTCGTTGCCCTTCTCTGGACTCGCTCGAGCACCTCCATGTCCTTCTTGTACTGAGGGGCCCAAAACTGAACACAGTACTCGAGGTGCAGCCTCACCAGAGCCGAGTACAGGGGGACAATCACTTCCCTAGCCCTGCTGGCCACACTGTTTCTTATACAAGCCAGGATGTTGTTGGCCTTCTTGGCCACCTGAGCACACTGCTGGCTCATATTCCGCTGACTATCAACCAGTACTCCCAGGTCCTTCTCGGCCAGGCAGCTTTCCAGCCACTCATCTCCCAGCCTGTAGCGCTGCTTGGGGTTGTTGTGCCCCAGGTGCAGGACCCGGCACTTGGCCTTGTTGAACTTCATACAGTTGGCCTCAGCCCATCAGTCCAGCCTAAAGAAAGTTAATTGTGTCCTGGTCTGCCTTAGGAGTGTTGCCAATAGGTTGAAAGAGGTGATCTTTCCCTCTACATAGCTCTGGTGAGGCCACATCTGAACTGCTGTGTCCATTTATGGGTTCCATTGTACAAGAAAGATGTGGAAATATTGAAGAGAGTCCAGTGAAGAGCCACTAACATGATTAAGAAACTGCTAAGGCTGAGGGAGCTGCGACTGTTTAGACTGGAGAATAGAAGACTAAGGGGGGAATCTCACCAATGTACACGAATATATGTGGTATGGATTTAACAAGACAGTCAGGCTTTCTTCAGTGGTACTGAAAGAGAAACAAGCTGCTGGTATTTAAGGTAGCTATTGTTTGACTTAAGTAAATTTAGTGAAGTCCTGGGCCACTGTAAGAGCTCTGTGTAACCTGAACCTGGTATATAGTGGTGATCGAGCAACAGTGACCAGCATTGGTTGGGGTGGGGGTGGCACTGTTGGGGTGGGGTGGTGGTGGTGAGGAGGAGGGGATGTGCTGACCAAGGATGGTGCCAGATGAGAGCCTTCCCCAGAAGGTAACAGAAGCCATGCTGCTTTGAGAGATAGCAGAAGCCATCCTGCCCTGCAACAAACTGCAAATCTGAAGGAACATAACAAGCATGTGTCAAATACAGATTGGACTATAGCAGATGAAGTGAACACTGTACATGTATAAGAATCAAGGGAAAGCTTTGAGTGGGGTCCCTCCATGGAGGCACACAGTTTGAGCTGATGTAATGGGTACCATTAAATTCTCACTGCTGTAAATAAGAGTTGACTCTCCGTGAATTCTAGTTGCCTGGGGAGACCCATTCTGCTAGGGGAAACAAGGGGATCCCCTAACAGGTATCCAGTGACAAGACAAGAGGCAATGGGCACAAACTGAAACACGGGAGGATCTTCATGAACATCAGGAAACACTTATTTTATTTTTTTTTACTATGACTGAACACTGGAGTGGGTTGCACATAGAAGTTGTAGAGTCTCACTCCTTAGAGATGTTCAAAAGCCACCTGGACATGGTCTTGGGCAACCTGCTGTAAGTGATCCTGCTTTAACAAGAGAGTTAGACCATATGATCTCCGGAGATCTCTTCCAACCTCAACCATTTTGTGATTCTATGAACCCCCATTGTAGCCTTCTTTCCAGTCCTGTCTGTGGAGTTCAGCCCGTTCCAGTCTTCTTTTGCTGCTGACTGGACATCCTGGATGTATTCATCCTGGTTCACTGCTTACTGTGTTCAGCTGCTGTGGTTCCAGTTAGGACAGAGTTAAGTAGCTCATAGTAGCTGGTAGGGTGCTATGTTTTGGATTAGGATGAGAAGAGCGCTGATAACATGCTGATGTTTTAATTGTTGCAGAGCAGTGTTTACACCAGGCCAAGGACTTTTCGGCTTCTTGCTCTGTCCTGCCAGCGAGCAGGCTGGGGGTGCAGCAGGAGCTGGGAGGGGACAGACCCAGGACAGCTGACCCAAACTGGCCAAAGGGGTATTCCATACCATCTGACGTCATGCTAAACAATATATAGGGGTGGCTGGCCGGGGTGGGGGGGCCGGCTGCTCGGGAATAGGCTGGGCATCGGTCAGCGGGTGGTGAGCAATTGCATTGTGCATCACTTGTTTTCTTACACATTATTGTTGTTAATACTATTACCATTATCACTATTATTATTATTATTGTTATTATTATTTTCCTGTCTTAATAAACTGTCTTTATCTCAACTCACAGGCTTCACTTTCCCGTTTCTCTCCCCCATCCCAGAGAGGGAGGGGGGAGGGTGAGCGAACGGCTGTGTGGTGTTTAGCTGCCAGCCGGGTTAAACCACAACAGACTGCGCCCTGGTTAGTGAAGCCACTGTTCATGTTGTATTCACCCTTGGCTCCTGGCTTCCCTTTCCCACTGGCCCTTGCTGCTCTTTGTCATTTTCTCAGAAGACTATACATAACTAATAACACTTAGACATATTCATACAGTTTCTCCTCATAGTAGTCTCCAGGTGAAAGACACAGAAACCAAACCTACAGAATAATGAGGGACTTCAGCAGGGAATGAAGACACTCAGCAAGTCTTAGCTGGCATGACGGAGAAGTGACTCAGTATGAGCTTCAAGCATGATCTGTAGTAGGAATTTGCAAGCCTTGGATGCAAAAGCAAGCAATAGAATGTAAGATATGGGAGATTGTTTTACAGTGCAAAAACACAATAATCTGTCTGAGAAGAACATAACATGAATTAATATCAGGGAGCTGAACATCTCCAGACAGAAATAAAGTAGATCTACGCAAAAGTGGAGGTGAAAAGCTACTACAACATTACTGAGAATGGAAGTGCTTTCACTATAATTAAAACCAATTAGATGATAATTATATTAGATGATAGTTAAATGGTCCTTTTTAGACTTCTGACAAATGCTTATGCTCATGAATAAGGTGGCTTTGAAATTAGTTTCCAAACTGGTTTTGTTATAGGGCTTGACTTGTTCATACCAGATGCTGGCAGCCTGAAATCAATTCATGGTTTAACTTTTACAAGAAAAGGGAGAATTTATCCATTTTATTCTTTTGCCCAACTCTGTTGGTTGGAGAAAACAAAGAAGAGGTGCTCTTTCATTTCATCTTTGGTTATTCTATACTCTGGACTTGTTGGGTCTCCTTCAACACTGAAAAGAATCACCTGAACTATGTACAGCTCATTCAGATGCTAAGTGATTAACATAGGGTATAGACAAAGATCAGCAGCTCTCTATACCTGCTCATCCTTCTCCTCAGGAGTGTTTCTGACATGCCCCAAAGGGGCAATTCTTTTGGGGCCAGATTCACCAGTCTGGACAACTTTCTTGTCATTATGAAGATATCACAAGATGGAGATGGACAGTACTCTTGACCATTGGGAGCGTGAATACCTTTTTCCTTGCTTTTTAAACTCTGTTCATCAATAGCTCTGTTTCTTTCAGTCTTCCTTTTCTCAGGGGGGTATATTTTGATAGTAGTAGTCAAGCTTTCATTCTCACAGCCTTCCCTCCTCTCTCACATGATACCATCATCCATTTTCCTCATACAATGCTGCATGCAGTAGAACAGTGTGTTTATCCTTTAGGAATACAAAAACACTACCATCATCCCAATCACATATCAGGGTGGGTGTGGGGAAGGATGTAGGAGGACATTATGAAGAGTCTTATGAGTGTTAAACAGGAGTACACAGTAGATGGAGTACCGTTCACGCATGTCCTGCGAGTGTTTGTTTGTTTAACTTTATGCATGAGTTAAATACACGTATTTGGAATTTTCTTGTTTTCCTGCCCTGAAATAAATGTAAACTCTCTTTTGCCCAGGTAAGTGTCTAAAGTTAATTTTCTTGCATTTACCCTTAACTTATCTTCTTTAATATGAGGGAAAGAGAAACTCGGTTTTTATCACCTGTTTAGTCCTTGTTTTCTATGATGAGAAGGGCAGCAGTTAGTCCCTTCTGTATCAGCAGTGAGGGTTTCATTTCATAATAAAAAGGTCAAAATAATGCTCAGAATGTGGGATCTGTGTTGGTGTGCAAATGCTTCCATACTTCACAGCTGGCTACGTGTGGTATTGCAGGCAATACCAAAAAAATTACGAAAAACTTATTTTTTTTTCTTCTTTGGCCTCCAGTAAATTTATGACTGTCAAATCACAGGAATACCCCTTCTACCTCAACCCCCATTTTTATTTTCTTCATTTAGACTGAGGTTGGATCCATCTTCTCAATTTATGAACTGCTGTAGCACAAAAACTGTTGACAAAGTAGGGATGAAGCATAGGAAGACTGTTAACACAAAATGTACCACTGGCCATCTAAATACTGCTGTGCATGGGTTGATGATGTCCTAGGTGCTCTAAGATGAAAGAGAGAATGCTCTAGGAGGGAATGGTAAGTTCCAGTTATTTTATTTGGGGTTACTGAATCCAACAGAAAAAAGGCTGCTCCAGCCTCATTCTGTGTCCCTCTGGATGATCAGCATAAAGGTCTGATCAGGAGGGATATACAGTATGGATCCCTCCAGTAGCTGGCCTTAGACATTGTTTGTCTAGGAGCTGGCCCTGGATCCTTGGGCTCCTCACATCCTCACATGCTGGTAGCTGGACATTTGAGCCCCTGAGGCCTGCAGTCCCACTCCACTCCTTGGTACAGACACTTGGTACAGATACTAACCTCCAGTTATCCCACCTGCACACATACTGGGACCTATATATATGTACTCTGCATCTCCCAGCAACTTGACTTAGACATGCAGTCTGTTTGGTATCCCCTCTCTCAGTCACTGGACTGGGCTGTGCAAGCTTCTGAAGCTTGGAGTCCACTCCAGTTGCTGCTATACAGTATCAGCAGTGGATGAGCCTTCTAATATTCTCATAAGAGATAGACTGCTTCTCTCAGGACTGTCTGTGAATGTTTTTTAATGTGAGTTCCTCACAATACTACAGATCACTGGAACTCGTGGTGTAGGACACTATTGCTACAAAAAATCAAGCTGAAAAAAAAATAAATCAATTCAAGCTTCTCAAATGGAACGAAGATAAAACTTTATTCCCAATTCAAGGAGCTGATGCAACTTGATGCAACTCTCTAATCAACAAGAAGGTGTTAGTTTTAAAGCTATGGCAGAGATATTTTGGATGTCCATGGAAAACCCACCACTGATTACAACATATTAGAAAGAACAGGAGGGAACGGAGAAACACAAGAAACAAGATCTTAGACAGAAGCCTGGATCCTTTATACAGTAAAAAATAGAATTTGCTTTGGTCCTGCTGATGCAATGGAGAGGGTTATTCATTCATTCTGTGTACAGTGTGCCACCAGCCTAAATGAAAACAAAACAGAATGAACAAACAAGAAAAAGCCACAAATACAACAATCTAGGAAATAGTAGACCAGACATATCAGTGTCTAAACTGTTGTGTTTCCTAAGAATATTAACAAAAACGAGCATGTTGTAGCTCTCGGTTTTCACCCTTTCTTTGTAGCAAGAAAGTATCTTAACCTCTACATATTATTTTCTTACATCCTGACCTAATAGTTTTACACACAGATTTTCACAGATCATTGTGACCCAGTAAAGTACAAACCTACTTCCTCAAGCAGCCTTCAAAAAGGAGACAAAAAAGTCTTGAAAATAATTGAGGTTCTGTTCATACTCACTCTCAGCTCTGTCAGGTCCCTTTTCAAACATACCTCCCAGTCCTGTTTTTAAAGGAACAGATGCTGAGACTTCTACTACTCTTACTGGAATTATCTGCTAGGTGTATGAGAAGCCTATGGATAAGAAGTATTTCATGGCAGTTACTAGCTACTTAAACTTCTCCCACTTCTTCAGATTTATCCCATTCATTGCACATATCTCCTCAAAACCCCTGTTTATTACTTTTACTGCAGCCATGTGTCTCTTTTCAGTGCTTATAGAAAAGTATGATATATATGATATTTCCTTTTTTTACCTTCTAGATAAGTTGTGCATAATTATTCTTCTCTTTTTCCATGTGTTTAAAGAATATTTCCAGAAGGAATTGCTCTGCTAGATAGCACTGATTTTGTTTGAGATGTGGAAAAACAGTAATAGAAAATTCATCACTTGCGATTTTTCAAACTAGGAAGGTGTCCTGGTTCCAGTTAGGACAGAGTTAAGTAGCTCATAGTAGCTGGTAGGGTGCTATGTTTTGGATTAGGATGAGAAGAGCGCTGATAACATGCTGATGTTTTAATTGTTGCAGAGCAGTGTTTACACCAGGCCAAGGACTTTTCGGCTTCTTGCTCTGTCCTGCCAGCGAGCAGGCTGGGGGTGCAGCAGGAGCTGGGAGGGGACAGACCCAGGACAGCTGACCCAAACTGGCCAAAGGGGTATTCCATACCATCTGACGTCATGCTAAACAATATATAGGGGTGGCTGGCCGGGGTGGGGGGCCGGCTGCTCGGGAATAGGCTGGGCATCGGTCAGCGGGTGGTGAGCAATTGCATTGTGCATCACTTGTTTTCTTACACATTATTGTTGTTAATACTATTACCATTATCACTATTATTATTATTATTGTTATTATTATTTTCCTGTCTTAATAAACTGTCTTTATCTCAACTCACAGGCTTCACTTTCCCGTTTCTCTCCCCCATCCCAGAGAGGGAGGGGGGAGGGTGAGCGAACGGCTGTGTGGTGTTTAGCTGCCAGCCGGGTTAAACCACAGCAGAAGGACACAGCTCTGCAGAGCATATGGAGAACACCCCACGCCTGAGACTAGGTTTTGTCTTATGCTTGTACTAGTGAACAAAATCACCTTGGAAGTGATACACAAGCATACCTTGGCTGTCAACATCAGAGTGCACACCAAAATAGCATACAAGAAGGCTTTCCCACAGAGAATGAGGTAAGTGAGCTTCAGAGAATTTCCATGCAGCATGTAGGACTCTGCAAAGCAAATATCATTGGTGTATTCAATTATCATCAACAGGAGAGACTGGATCTAATGTACCTTTAATCAAATAAGAATTCTTGAAATCTTTAACTAAGCAAAGTAAAGGAACTAGAGCCAAATAAATAGCTATGTTAACACCTGTGATAGCACAGGAGATGAAAGAATATTGTGATTCAAAGAACCAAAGGAGAAAATGACCCTAGAAAAGACATAGATTGGCTTTATTCTAAAAGAGTATGTCCTAATTGGGAACATTTAACCACTGTGTTACCACACTTGCTGAAAAACTAGGGTGGTCTTGTTAATCACCCTTAGGAAATGGAATTAAGCTGAATAGCGAGATACAATTTTTTTCACTCATTCTTTTCGGTGGCCTTGTGAATGCTGATATATAAGCAAAGTTTTACTTAGTCCAGAATAACGTGGAATCTACCCTTTCATTCTTACATCTTTTTCACTCTCAAGGTACCGTGGTAGTGTTGAGAGACCAGCCTGATTTCATTTCAGCCTTCAGATACTTGTAGCGGTAAAGAAGTTGGTCAAAATCAAGAATATGTAATTACGAATACATAGAGGAAATAATCATAATTATTCATATGGATATCTTCACAGTTTGACAGAAAGATGTGACTTTTAATAAGAAACATTCTGAATTCAATAATAGGAAATATTAAGAATTCTGGGGTTATAATTTTGAGGTCATAATCACTTGGCTAACTATGATTTCTTTTCTTTCAGGGATTATTTTTCTTCTAGGAAAAAGATAAGCAAGCAGCTTCCCAATAGAAAGCAACATTGAGGACTGGAGAAGATACAAAGAGCAAATGACAGTACAGGAAAGTTCCATTGTTTCTTGTACTATTTCAAAAGGTAAACATAAAGAAGAGCTAAAAAACCAGCTATGTACAACATGCAGGTCCAGCCATTCCTGAGTCTTTTTTTTTTTTTTTTAATCTGACATTCATGCTTTTTAGGTGTAGAAGTATAAGTTATTCTTTTATTGGAAATATATATATATATATCATGTACCCCTTGTACGTAACATCAGCAAAACTGGAATTGAAATAAATGCAGACATTTATTTGCTTGTGAGGAGACACACGTACCTTCAGTAAGCGCACATCCTGAAAGACAAAAATGAATTGAAAGTTACATTTCTCTTCAATGTGAATATAGCACAAATTTTAGAAGTTTAATTTCACAATATTTATTTTACTATACTATATATTTTACATCAGTATATATTTAGTACACTAAATATATAAATATAGTATAAAATATAAATATAGTATATATTATATCATAATAAACATTTTGCTATATATTTACACTAAGAAAATCTGAAGAAACCTTTGAAAACCTATAGATATATAATGATAATAATAGAAACACAGGTATGGGAATATGGAAATAGGTACACATTTACATATAATTTGTGCCATGAACACACCACTGTACATAGAAATAAGTAACCCACAGCCTTTTTCCTCCTTTAAGTGATTTCTAGTTTGTACACCATGATGATGATACTCTTATTTTTATTTTTTTACTTACCAGCATCACCATAGATGAATTTGTGTATTGATTCCCGTGTTTCATTCGTAAAAAAATTGGCAACACATTCAAAACGATTCAAAGGGTTGAACCATTCTTGGGCTGAGATTCTCAGTCGGCTGGTCAGTGAATAAGTATTCCCATATGATGTGGAAGTCTCATCTGTCCCCACCCCTTCTGTCCTCTCAGCACCATTCACCTTCCAGACTAGATTGAGGTTGTCGGGGTAGAAACCAGAGGCCAGGCATACCAGTGTGGCCTTGCTCTTCTCTTGGATCTCTTGCTTTGATGGGGAAAAGATGGCCACAGCTGGTGGTATGATTACATCATTCTTCTCTGAAAGAGAAAGCAGTACAGCCCAGAGCCTCCATTATTGTTTTCAGCCAGGAAACTCTTGTAACTGTGCATCATATTTGTGCTGTGTGACTCCTGGTATGTCTGGCCTTTTAACAAATGCCTATTAGACATATTATTATCTGTTAGACAGATAGACATCAAGAAACTGCAAAAATTCACTCATTGCACAGAAATATAAAAGGCCTGGCTACAGAAATGGAGCACTGTTTGTATTTCTGGTGTTGTCCCTGTCAGAAGAACAGGAAAGCTTATAAGAAGCTGAGCAAACAAAGTAAAGTACCCAAAAGGCCTGTATTTGTAGTAACAGATAAAAGCCTGTGTTGTAAGGCACAAGCATCTTTAGCTGACTGCAGCACATTCCTGGAGTTGTAGTAAGACAGGACTGTTACTTCAGTGTTTACTTCAGAATTATATTTCCATGTCATACCCTAATTGGAGCCCCAGCTGAGGGGTGACCTGAAAAGAAAGAGATAATCTTTCTCACTATCTGAAGTGAATAACTCTTTAGGTAGGTAACCTGAGCCTGCCTGGGGCAAGTTTAGCTCTAGATCTTTACTTGCCATCCTTTTTTAAGACTACGAAATATCTCTTTATGTTATTTATTATTTAGGTTATCCTGGATATGAGAAAACCTCACCTTAGACTTTTCAAAGTAAAGTGAGAATCTATACACTCAGAAAACAAAAGATGTTCCATGTCCTAGAGCATTTAATATTAATATTTTTAGTCTCAAGACTGTTTAAGACATTTAATCTTACATATATTTATACATATAAAATATGCAGATATATGTATATCTTATATGTATATCTACAGTCAGAAGGGATGTACAAGGTAACAATGAGATGCTATTCAGAAACTAGGCAGTGACTCTAAAAGCCACCTTTTTATATTTTCTTATATTTGTTATATATTTTACTAGAGTTCCTTTCTTTTATCAAGCTTGATAATTCTGCCAGGTCTGCAGAGTGCACATGGAAACAGAAATTCAGAAAGAACTACGGAGCCAGATAAAGAGTAAACTTTTACTTTTTCCATATGATAGAATTAACAGAGATGTGGCCAGCTGCTCTAGAGAGGTGATTGTCCCTCTCTGCTCTGCCCTTGTGAGGCCCTACTTGGAATACTGTGTCCAGGTCTGGGGAGCCCATCACAAAAAGATGTGGCCTTGTTAGAGCAGGTCCAGGGGAGGGCCATGAGGATGATCAGAGCTCTGGAGCATCTCTCCTATGAAGAAAGGCTGAGAGAGCTGGGGTTGTTCATCCTAGAGAAGAGAAGGTTCCAGGGTGACCTCATTGCAGCTTTTCAAGACTTAAAGTGTGCTTATTAAAAAGATGGAGAGCAACTTTTTGATTGGGCAGATAATAAGACAAGGGAGAATGGTTTTAAACTAATAGAGAGGAAATCTGGATTAGATGTTAGGAGTGAAATTCTTCACTCAGAGGGTGGTGAGGCACTGGAACAGGTTGCCCAGGCAGACTGTGGATGCCCCATCCCTGGAGGTGTTCAAGATCAGGTTGGGCTAGGCCCTGGACAGCCTGGTCTAGTGGGAGATGCCCCTGCCCATGGCAGGGAGGTTGGAATTAGATCGTCTTTAAGGTCCCTTCCAATCCAAACCATTCTATGATTCTACAACACGTTGTGGATGCTCTTCCTGATCATTCCCTCCTTTCTGGAGTGGACATACATAAATAAACAAATTTATCTTGCATAGATCTTGACCCATAAGCCCTGGAGTTTTCTTTCAACTGTTAGCCTTAATCAATGATTGTCAGTGCCTACTCTACAAAGAACCTTAGGGCCCTTCTGTAAAAATATGAGCTCATACAGACCTCAGAAGAGGTAACTAGATAGTTACATATATAACTCACTAGCAAGTTTGGCATTGCTTTCCTTCCAAAAGTAAGGCTGATCACTTTTAGTGCTCCTTCTAGTACATGGTTTGATGATTTATTTTTTTAATCTTAAAATTCTTTCTAGCATAAGTTCATTGTCTCATAGCCCCAGTGGCTAAAGAGTGAAGACCCTGAAACAGATGAGGAGAACAGAAAAGTATAGTGAGAAAGATTCAACATGCTAAAAGAAAAAAAGAAAAAAAGAAAAGAGAGAGAGAGAGAGAGAAGGAGGAAGGCAGTGAAAAAGGCTGACAGGAAAGATGACAAAAGTATTGGAAAAAACAAAAAAGCCAGAGATGAGCATGCTTGAAATGGAATAAGGAATAAGGAGACTGATACAAGCAAGAGCAAAGAGAATTAGAAAAATATGTATCAACAGCCCATTCTGTTCTGATCTTCCACATTGGTCATGGAAGGTCACTGGTGCAATGCTTAATCACTGTCATACATAAATACATGTATACCCTGTTAAACATTCTTCATCCATCTAAGAGAAAAAGTATCACAGTTCTCCCATTCCCGTAATAGCAAGATCATTTTAATAATATCTTGCTGTTTTTCACCTCTATTCCCATTTGAAAATCATCTGTGTATATGTTATTTATCATTAATGCAAGGAAAGTTTTCAAATGTCCTTCACATTTAGCTTACGTATAACTCTGAACACAGTGTCAACTCTAAATATAACTGGTACACTCAAAAAGCACAGGTGTACACCATTATATAGTAACACAGAGAGTCCTTGTGCTGTTTTTGTCAGCTACTTAGTTCCTCAAAATGGGAATGTTTAAAGGATCAAACCCATGTGTATTTCTACAGTTTGCTGTTAGAGCTGGCAGTGGCAGAGGGAAAAGGTTTTTTCGTCCTGTGATTCCAAAATGCTCAACAGAGCAGCCTTGATGTTAAGGGCAGATGTTATTAACAGAGCAGGTGATGTTAAATCCTTTCCTTGGAGGGGAGAAGGCAGAGAAAACATATAGGGAAGAAGAGAATGAATAGCAGAGAAAAGTGCACTTCCTCTCAGAAAAGTAAGAGAAAGAGAATACAGACTTTTTTTAATATCTTTTTTAACAGTGAAAAAGAATGTTAAAAGGAAACAGTGTCCCAGTGCAATTTCAGGCAGCCTGCCTACCATCTATGGAGATGGAAGCAAAATACCAGCAAGACTGCTCCTTCCCTGCCTGATTCAGCCACCACAAGCATACAAACAGTAAACTTGGCTGTATCTCTGAAATTTTGCTTTTGGTTGTTAGACAGCAAAGCAGAAGAACTGAAAAAAAAAAAAAAAAAAAAAAACAAGAAAAAAAAAGGACCCTTCATTTTCAAACTCCGTAATGTTTTCTTGAACAATGGGAGCAGTGTTTTTTTTCCCTTACTCCCATCATGAATTTCATGGTCAGGGTAGACAGAACACCATAAGCCAAAAGAGAAAACAATCTTAAAATTGGTGCCTGCAAACCCTACACTTTTATATCAGAACATCTGTTTCTAATAAACAACGAATAAATCATTAATCCTGTCATCATGGATGAGCGAAAAATGGTCATTATTTTGCTGTGAATTAAGAATGCTCTTGTCCCCTAAAACAGTATTACACACATAATACAGAGATCTGATTTTTGTCTTACCTATGACTGTGAGTTTTGTCCCAGTGCCAAAGAACAGTTTTTCATAATTCACACTATTTTGCAGCTGCAGTAAAACCTCTCTGCTACTGTCAGTCCTCTGAGCCAAACCTCTGGACTAACCCTCCCTCATGCAGAACTAGCAAATACTGAAACACGGAGCTCATTAATTCATGGTCCCCTAAAAAAAAATGTGTAAAGGAACAGCAAGTACATCTGTGTGTCTGATCCAGTGAAACCAATCCAAGAAATAACTCTTCCAGAGCTCTCTGCTTCAGGCTCAGACGAATCAGCTTAGGTGAACCATTTCTTTAGAGGACACATGCAATGTTAGAAAATATTTCTCAGATGCAGACAGAGCAATTTTCATTGCTTATTTTCTGCTGAACAGACTCAGTTCCTTATTTCCTCATTTTCTTTCAGTCTTGTGAATATTACTCTCTTGTAAAATAAATATTTTTTAATGTACATAATAGTTTGTAGTATCAATACTCAATTATGGGTTTGTGTAATATTTCCATCAGCACCACTGATTTGCACTGTATTTATTTTTTTTTTTAATGGCTGATCATGTCTGAGGAAGAGCCTCCATTTTTCCTATGAAGACTAAAATTTATCACTTGAAAGCATTTTTCTCTGCAGGGAGGGATCTGGTATAAAAATGTGAGGTTCTTCTAATTCCAGGAATAATAATAATGAGAAGAAGAGATCACCATCATTAATCAGTCTCAGAAACAGGCTTGCTTTCCCTTGGATTCAGAAAGAGTCCAAATCCAGAAGTGTGGCCCAGATAGAAATATTCCACAGGAGCTACTTTTATTCGAAATGAACCACACATTCTCTTTTGGTGATTTTCAGTGGCCTTTCAGAATCTATTCTGAAATAGTAATTATAGTAATAGGAATAGTATTTTTATTTAATATTAGTAATAATAATAATAATAGTAAAAATAGTAAGAGTAATTTTTATTATCATCCTGACAAGTGTGCTCTGTGGAAGAAAAACTTGCCATGCTGTGGACAATAGTTTTCTGGAACAACTAGAAACTAAACAGCTGCAGAGAGCTGATAGTATTGCTTATGATAAAGCTGAATATTTTTGCTTCTGTTTGTTAACCAAAAACAGTAGTATACTTATTTGTCTTTCCCAGTCATCTGAGATAACGTGTTTTAGTTTACCCTCAAAAGATTCAAAGTAATTTGTTTGTAGATTCTTGATTTGTTTTCTAGACCTGTCCTAAATGTAAACGTAACTTAGACAACTGTTACAGACAACCTGGAAACCCAGGAGAACTAGCATTATGGGGGCATAGCTATACTTTCAAGAATAATGATTTTTGCAGATGCTGATTTATTGAGAAGATACAGTGATAACACGCACATATTTTTCAACCCATCTATCCTTTTTATGGACAGTCCTTTATTCACAGAAGATGCCTTTGTTCAGTTCTCCAAAGTGAAATGTATGTCCTTAATTAGAGTAGCAAACTTAATCTAGTCTCCAAAGCAGACTGGGCTACTAGAACATTAGTAAAACACCAGCTTAACGATGAAAAGGAGGATAAAGTTGAAGTTCTCTGAAAAGAAGAACTGGGATTTAAAGTTATTTAAAGAGAAAACAAAATTTTCTTACCCATCACTGTAAGTTTCGTGCCAACACCAAAAATCACCTTAGTGTTGGTCACAATGACAAACTGTTGTATTATAAGCTAAGAAAATGGATGTGCTGCAGTCGAGTTTAGTAAGCAGAAACTTAGGTAATGTTTACTGTATCTGGAAACCCAAAGATGTCCTTGGTCTCTGAAGGACTATGGCAGAACACCAGCTTGAAATTCTATTGTATAATCTGTAGCATTTATAAGAGCACTTTTCAGAGTTTATTGATGCTTACTTTGTTGTCTACATTTCACCTCCAGTTGTTTCACGGCCTAATCTCCATTTTCTTTCACTGATATCACCTGCTGCTCTCATTCTGAAGACATAGAAACCATACAGAGGTACCCAAAGTACCAGAGGCTGTCAAAGTCTACAAATATAATTCTTCTACAACTACAGCTGCCTTTTTGTCAGACTTGTACTCTAAGAGTAGGGAAGCGTTCATTTCTATAGCCTGTGGAGCTTAATAATCAAATTGTTTTGTGGTGGTCATAGTCACATGTTTTCATATAGGTGCTTTAGCTTTGTGGTATTGAATTAAAACAAACTCAATTGTTTTCCCTTCACTGGCAGGCCAGACATCTCAAATAGTCTTGCAAGATCCCATTAAAATTCCTGATAGGTTAAAAGTAATCTACATAAGTACAGTCCAGAAGAATCTGTTGGCTAGTCTCAGACAAACCCTTTTGTATCCATTAGGAAAAACTGCAGTGAGATAGAATGGAGGATTTGAGAAAAAAATTGCCTTGACAGGCACGTCTTAGTCAGTGGACACTGGAGACTTGTCCAGAGAAAGCCCCAGCACCATTTTATATATTGCCTTTGACAGATACCTGCTACTTTTCAGATTTTTTTCCTAACACTTTGATCATGTTAGCAAAGAACAATTGGGAGGGGGTCAGGGGGCAGAGGGTGGGGGCAATAGCAAACATTATTGCATCAGAAAAAAATATTAGTTGCCTGTTTCAGATACTCTGATAGGTTTTAGGTGCATCTGCAATCAATCTGGTTTGTTGAAAATTATTTCAAGGTCATCCCAGAATCTCCTGGCTTGTTTTCCAGACAGGATAGGCTTAGGCTTGCAGTTCTCAGATGATAAAAGTAAGTCTCAGCATACAGGTCTGTCAGGAGAAATCAAGACAGAACATGCCCACTGTGCTGCAGAATGCTCTGTACTTGTCTTAATACACTCTCCCCTGAGGCTTATGCACATATGGGTTTTTGTAAAGACTTCCTGGAGAATATATCATTGTGGATCCCCTGTCCCCACAACGATACAACCTCATACAAAAACAATCCCATACGTCTCCACTCTCACACTTTGTCATCCAGTCACCATGAAAAGTTGCTGGGGCAACCACAGGCTCCTTCCTTCCACTGCCATTGTTTTGTCTGTGAGATAGTCTGATTACCTCTTAGTGTATCCACTATCCCAGAATCTATATTTCCACCTTTTTTTTTCCTATAGAAAAAAATTAGTCTTTTTATTTTTATTTTTATTTTTATTTTCATTTTATTAACTGGTTTTATATGCAGTTATTTTTCACCATGCAACTTCATGGCAGTATTTATGGTGCTTTCATTCTCACCCTTCCAACCCAGAATGATAAGCAGAACTCAAACCCACTGTAATTGTTTTGCATTGAGATTGATTTGCTTACTACAGCCTGGTGTTCATATTTGTAGTCTTGCCTGATTGTGAATATCCTCTTCTGTCTGTGCAATACTTTTTGGCTGCTCTGAAAGGGAGGCAAGTACGATGCTGAGCTCTTAGGTTTTTACTCCTCTGACTACCCTGGTCCAGGAAGCAGAAATATAATCTTCTCCTGAGTACCTATGACTATGAAAAAGCTTCATCTAGGAGTACGAGCGTACCTTCATGTTGGAGACTGTTTTAAGGTGGTGGGAACTTTAAGGTAGTAGGGTACCTTATTATTATTATTATTTTCTCTCTCACATGTAATTAAATGAAGAAACAAAACTGCATTTTTCCCCTTAGGTGTGCCCAGGTATGATGTAACTTTCAAGAGGGAAAGATTTGTGCCAGTGAGACTGTGTATGCAAACAGACATTGAGGCAATACAGGGAGAGACAGGCACATGAACAAACGAATTTAGGTTTAGGACATGCTCAGCTGATGCAGGCCTTATCTTCTCACACAAATAGTCAGGACATAGTTAGCAACATTACTGAATACCTGCAATTCATGTTGCAGTCTAATGGTTTCACTCCATCCTGTCTTGATATAAAAAGCAGTCAGTTACTACAGGATACATACAATTATTTGAAAATAGATAACTCTCTTAGGAAAACATTTTTTTTTTCTTTTGTGCTGTTCTGCTAAGCCCCTAACAGCTGTTATGTCTCCAGGGGAGCTGAATGAGAAAGTCAGAATAAGTTGAAACATTTAGGACCAAGACAGAAGACTACAGAAAGCCATTTAAAATATTGGACAGGTGATAGGTGCCCTTGCAATACCTTCTTTTCTATAGCAGCCTGTATGTTTAACTTGCTGATTATAATAATGATGGCAGGCATTTGTCTTTGTTTGGACTGAATTATTTTAAAAATACATTTAGCATTTTTTTGGTCTGTCTCTGCCTACATGATAACACTAACAGTGTGATATTACTTGCCTGCCTTGGTCTAATTCTTTCTCTGATGTCAGCAGTGTTTATTCAGGGTCTAAAACCTTTCTTCTGAAATCCCTTTAAGATGATTCTGTTTCCTTTACCAGTCTACAGCTCCATTATGGTCCTTTTTGTTATTAGCAGACTCTCTCCAACATTGTGTCTTTCATGTAAAACCATTCAAACCACTTCTATATTAATTTTGACGGAGTGTTTCTATGTGATGCTAACATCACGTAGACGGTCACAATTATGAGGTAATTTCCAAAAGTGCCAGCAGACAGCAGTCTAGTCCCACTTTGGAGTTCATTTTTAGTTCCCGCCCTCCACCCCCCTCATCCCTCCCATCCCTCCTCAGAAGGAAAGGCCTTGTAGGCCATGAATTTAACGAGTGGGAGGGAAGCAAAGACTGTTTATTGATTTGGGTTTCCGTGTATCTGATAGGAGACTTCATGTGTAAAACTTTAGCCAAGAAGGAAAGGTAAGGATTTGTCAACAAGAGACGTTTAAGGCCATATTATGTAAAAACAATATCATTTTAGTGAGGGAATTTCACAGGAAATTTGTTGTTGAGAGTGGATGATCCATTTTTTAAACTGGTAAATTAAAATAAATAAATAAATAAATAATAATTACAAAAAGAGTCTTGTGTTTTACTCTGGGCTTCCTGAGGCCTTGGGAGGAAGCGGGTACAGAGAGGCCCCACCTGGTGTGCAGAGTGGTGCTTGAAGGATGTGCTGTTTTGCAGCTCCTTTTTGACTGACTGCCTACAGTACTAGTGTCCCACGTACCGCTGCCGAGGTGCCTGACGTTCTCATGAGCAGACCAGACCACAGCTTTGCCCACACACCATGTGCTTCCACACAGCGGATGACTGTTCTTTCCCTGGGTCTTGAAGGGAGCCTTAAAAGGGGGAGGTTGGTTAGGGAAATTGCAAACCTAGTTAGGCAGCGCTCTGGCCAACGTGTATTCAGTTTCTGCCCACAGCTGTCCATCACAATGGACGCACCATGTGAGAACAGCCTTCTGTGGTTTCCTTTCTCTGGCCATGCAGTTTTGCCATCAAGAGGTGCCTTAGTCGTGCTCAGAACTGTATGCGTTCCTGTGGCAATTAAGAGGTGTGTGGAGCAGGTGGCTAAAAGTGTCTCCCGGAGCACATTGTTACTTGTGAAGCTGCCAAGGGGCTGCCCCTTCCACACTGGAATGTATGCCTGGTGCCCTGGGCATGCTTCCTCCCAGCTGGACTGGTGTCAGCGTCCCATGTCCATTGCCAGATGCTGGGCTCTCCTCCCTCAACAATCTTTCCTTCAGTGGGCACTTCTGTCTTTGGGTGGTATGTGGGAGAGCCTTGAATTTTCCTTCTGCTTTGTACTTTAACCACACTCTCTCTCTCCTCGGTGCCACGGTAGGGCCTGCTGTGGGGACTAGTGGCCCAGAACACGGCTGTGCTGCTGTAGCACTCACTAGTCCTGAGAAGTATCTGCTGCCTTTCACTAACCACGCCAGCAGTGCCCCAATTCTTAATGCCCACCTACGTGTTTGTATGTCTGAAGAGTTTTTGTCTTCAAAAATGCTAGGTGCTGCTGCATTGTTTTGCCTGACCCACTTCCCTCCAAAGAGTCCCGGCTCCGTTAACCCACTTTGCCCTTGTTTTCCTTCTGCTCTTCCTCTGCCCCTCTCCAAACTGTCTCACATTTTTCAGAGACCTCATCTCCCATTCCAGCAAGAATTTTAAAAAATTTAACGTGAGAAATGGAAGGTGATACAGAATAGTTTTCTCATACTCTCTTACTGAAATTAGTTATGACTAATTTTGATTAAACACTGTGTATAGATGAGAAGACAAGTTAATCAAGGAAATTTATTTTTAAAAATAAACTTTAGAAAACACAAAGTTTCTGTTATGTTGTTTGTTTGTTGGTTGGTTGGTTTGTTTGTTTAGTTGGTTGTTTTTGTTGTTAAAATAAATGTAAAATATCTTATAGTACATTACCTACAATATTCAGCTTCTGGAAAAAGCATATGTTCTTAAAAATGACTTCATAAGAGCAGAGGAGTCTCAAAGGTACGCTATTATCAAGTGCTGCATACAAGAGTGAGAAGGAGAAACAACTACACATCTTCCAAAGCCAAAATGTATTTTTGTATTGAAGGTTGCTCTTTGAAATAATCTAAGAGAGCTATCTTAAGAAAGGTGTATGCTTAGTTAATAAGTTATTTGTACCTTCTGCCAGTGCCTTTTAATATCTGCATTTGGATCTTCAAATTTTCCACTGTTTATTTTTTCCTGGAGAAAACCTTGGGCTATAGATAAGGCCATTTCAGAAAATATATTTCCAGCAGCTTACATTTCCAGTCCACCAGTCTGGGCTTGAGGCTGTGTCAAGATCATGAAATACATACTGTTTGTCGCCTTTGTTGGTGTGGCTGGTGAGTATATTTTTTAATTTAGTTTTGTAATGTATAATGAAGCTCATTTCTGAAGAAATTTGCAAGGTAGTCTCTTGTGAGAAAGTGCAGTCCGATTACACCTTGCAAAAGTTTTAAGGCAGAGCACTGCAACTTCTTTTGACTGCTACATATCTGTTCAGGATAGTTTGTTTCACAGACTGTGGAATGAATGCCCTCATAGGGGTTCTTGACCAGGAATATTGAAATGACTATATAGCTTCAATAACTGACTTTATAAGTTCATGACTCTCAAGAAAAATGAAGTACAAAGATATTATCTCTTGCTCAGGAAGTCCTAAAGCTGTTGTTAATTCTTGGAATACTGGGGAGTGTTCCAAGGAAATACCACTGCAGACTTGTCTTGTACTTTGACTCAGTCTGCTAGTGACTACTACTGTAGACAAGATTGTGCTGGGTCTGGCTGGGATGGAGTTAACTTTCCCTGCAGCAGCCCATACAGTGCTGTACTCTGCACTTATAGCTAGAAAAGCACTGGTATCACACCAGTGTTCTGTCTATTGCTGCACAATACTGGCATCGCATCAGGACTCCCTCCAAGCCCCCAAGAGCCAGCAGGCTGGGGGTGGGCAAGTGATGGGAAGGGGACATCACCGGGGCAGCTGACCTAAACCAACCAAAGGGATATTCCATACCACGTGATGTCACGCTCAGCAATAAAAGGTGGGAAAGCGGAATGAGAGGGGATGGCTCTCATTGTGGAAGCGTCTGTCCTCCCGAACAACCGCTAGGCATATTGAGGCACTTCTTCCCAGGGCCTGCTTCCTGCTTCCTGCTTCCCCTCGTCTTTAAAGAGGGGGAGTGAGAGTGCGGCCATGGTGGAACTCTGCTACCCACCTGAGTAAAACCACCACAAGGATCCTGGGACAAACAGACCTTTGATCCTGTCCAACAAAAACATTTCTGTATTCTTAGTTTCAGCATGGGACAGCAGCCAGTGCTTTAGATGCAAATAGATGAGCTACCAGTCTAAGTTCAATCAGCTTATTTTAGGGAGCAGTAAACAAATGTCTGTTACACTTGCCCACCGCTGCCACTGTGCATTTTTATAGGACCAGAGCCTACAAAAGGGATGCTTCAGTCAATCACAGGGCCACAAAGTTCCTTATGCCAGATGTTAACATATGCTACTGCTTATCTTCCAGTTGCCTTCCCCATCAATGATGACGATGATGACAAGATTGTGGGAGGCTACACCTGTACAAAGAACTCAGTCCGATATCAGGTGTCCCTGAATTCTGGGTATCACTTCTGTGGAGGTTCTCTCATCAGCAGCCAGTGGGTCCTGTCAGCGGCTCACTGCTACAAGTCGTGAGTGGAAAAAATATGTTCTTCCATAACCTACCTATTTCTTCCAGTTCACTTTTAACAGTGAGATTCTAATATGTATGAGATTCAAATATGTAACAGACCCAGTTCTGACAGGAGACAACCAAGGAATGGATGGTTCATTCAGAAAGCTGGGCTGGGGCATCATATGGGGTTTTCCACTTTTGCAAATGTTTCTGTTAATGCAGGTTACTTTCTGAAATGACAATGCGATTATCTAACAACAAATTATGGGCTGTGATCTCTTGTAAATTGCATTAACCTTGTTAAAACTTAGTTACTGGAGAACAAGAAGAGGAATGACCTCATGGTGGTACCAGTTTGTCTTTTTCCAGAAGGTTTGTGTAAGGCACTGTAATATATTTAATTTGACCCAGCTCAGAAAAGTAATCCTTCCTGAATTCACCACCTGAACTGGGTGCGCGTAAGATCTCATTGTGGATGCCCAGGAGCTGTTGCAGGACAATAAAGGTACCCTGAGTGAAAACAGCTACTACTATAATGATGTTGAAGCTAGTGCATAGAGTAACGGAGGTTTCTCCTAACTACGATGTCAGTAACTGTATATGTATATGACATTCCTTATCTTTTCCAGTTCCATCCAAGTGAAACTTGGGGAACACAACCTGGCACTCCAAGAAGGCACTGAGCAGACCATAAGTTCATCTAAAGTCATCCGCCACTCTGGCTACAATTCCAACACGCTGGACAATGACATTATGCTGATCAAACTTTCCAAAGCAGCCACACTCAACTCCTATGTCAACACAGTTCCTCTTCCTACCAGCTGTGTGGCCGCAGGCACCACATGCCTAATCTCTGGATGGGGCAACACACTCAGCAGTGGCAGTGAGTGCTCAATGGGAATGTACAGCGTTCTGAGGGCCTGGGAGCCATTCTAAGACCTCACAATTAGGTCCAAACAGTACAGGGTAAAGAACAGAATATTGCTGCAGGTTAGGCCTTTTTGAGGAATGACTGTAAATGATCTGTGTAGGACAGTAACCATTTAAATGCTCCAATGGCAAGCCTGGTCCTTCCTCTTGTTTTGTGTTATGAAAATGGAACCATTTAGGTCATCCAAGTGCCCTTCACTAGGATGTCTACATTACCATACGTTATGTGCCTTGGCACTATGCAGTGCCAAGCACTAGCAATTTAGCTAATGTTAATAGAGTTGCCAGTTCTCTGAGAACATGATAAAAATGTGTGATTGTGCATCTAAAATTGCTAGAAGAGAGCTCCACTCTCTTACACCAATGGTCAGAAGTGCAGATGGTGACTGCTATCTAATTCTCTGAAAACCACCAAACCTGCACCAGAGGAGAGGATGCTTTTCCTCAGACCCATGTTTTCTCCAACATATGCACTAAAAGAATAGCTCTTAGTTCCACACTTGCTAGTTGATGGTTTTCTAGATATCACAAATGTTTATGTAGCTGCCGTGTAGAACAGTGGACCCATGGGTAGAATCTCTTCCTCCTAAACAGAATCCAGGCTGTGATTTTCCTTCAGAGGAAAAATGAGGACTGATAAAATTGGGTGTTCAGCAATGACTTTTCTGTGAAGACAGATGGCTTCTCTGGGCTCTGAAATCAAATCAGACATGTCATCAGACATTTCTCTCTATTTTCTTGTAGCTCAGTATCCAAATAACTTGCAGTGCCTGAATGCTCCTGTACTCTCCTCAAGCCAGTGCAGCAGTGCCTACCCCGGTCAAATTACTAACAACATGATATGTGTAGGATACCTGAATGGAGGGAAAGACTCCTGCCAGGTAAAACATCTGCCTCTCCTACCTGTATCTCTCCTGCAGTTTCCTAGTGGAAGAGGATATCATGTTAGAGAAGCTGCTATACTCGGCGGCATGTCTGAACCCTGTTTTTTGACTAACAGTGGAGGCTTAGGGTAGAGGTTACTTATTGAGCAGTTTAGGTTTTTCACTCAATTTGTCCTTCTTGGGCATTTTCTTTTGTTGTTGATGAGTTGTTTTGTTTTTGTTTTGGGGACATGATATACCTCTCTGGCCTAATTGTCCACAAGCAGAGTATGCCACCTTTTGCACTTTAGGCTTCTGAGTGCTGCACCCACA